>NC_018946.1:0-1688 GCF_000304475.1 Kazachstania africana CBS 2517
CGAGATATCTCACTCGAAATACGGCGTCAGAGACATGATCCTGTCGTATAATGGATCTAATCACTGTCTCATAACATTATCTCGCTGCAAATATAACTCACTGCTCACTCCCTCTAGTCTACTCTCATTTTCGCTGATTGCTTTCCATATATTTTCCTCATCTTCACATACTTCCCTACTTTACATACTATCTTGGAATAATATTTTAATATCATCATTGAATACCACTTTTCCACTCTCCATCACTCTCTATTCTGTAAACACCTACTTTTCTCTTTTCCAATATTAACATTTACGCCAATCCGAAACGATATTTCTTCAACTTTACTTCGTCTTTTCCTGAAATATTAAAATAAAAATCAGGAACCCACTGACTAAACTATTACACACACGATACATCCATATATAAATGACAAACTTGCCCTATTTCCTCTGAACTAATGGGAAAACTATTATTTTACTATCTCTACTATCAACTTATTCTATATTCGAATAATCGTCTTTCTCTCGACTGATGATCCTGCATCATACATCCACATAAACTGTCCACACTCGACAGATTACGAAACATCTATTCCCATTTTACTACCGTCTACACTCATCGAGACACTCTCTTATATCTTCTCACCGTAAAACCTCGCACAATCGCTCTTCTTATAACTCCCCGAACAAACTCGCATTCCAATTTCATTTTCTTTTCCCAGCGCGACGGAGAAAACTGATTCTCATTGAATTTATTTTTGAGAAAACCTCGCTCACAGGATTCTCCTTACTTTTCGCCCAGATTTTCACAGTGAGAGAATACCGTACAGACAACACTTGAAAGATCTCGTGCGACCATTTCTGAGGAAACTTCTTTAATACTAATCTTTCAACCTTCTCACCTCAATACAATAATCAACACACACACTTTCTATCCAAAATACATTTAATTATTCCTGAACTACTCACCCGCTCCCTTTTCAATATCACTTACCTCTACATATTACACTTCCCTCTGCCATTCTTCTCTTCGCCTTTTTCTCTTTCGACTATTTTCTCGCGCAAACAGACCTCTCGAAATCTGCGCTTGATCTCAGAAGAAAAAATCTCAAATCTTCCCCCGCTCTGCGAGATCGTCTCGGCCAACTTTCCCCTGCGTAACTGTCTGAAACAACAAGACTGAAAATGATCATTTTGACATGACAATTTCCATTCCACGTACATCTGAACCCACAAAATACAATGAAATCTACCTCATTTCATCACACTACATATATCTACAAACCATGATCATAGAACACTCTGCTATACACCATCTTTTCTATCTTATCACCGTCAACACTCTTACTCTGACCACCTCGCTCCCCCACCCATTTTATACCTCTGCTTATCTCTTTTTCACTGTCACAGTCTGCATACTTATCATTTCAATCCACCTTCTTAAATACTACAAATAAATCAACTTTATCAATCATAAACTGAAACAGGAATAACTTTACTTGACTTATATGTAATTGATAAATGAACTCAAATGTCATTAATAATCATCTCTGACACTTCGGAAACTAACCATCCCATAAGCAATATCCTCATCGATAGATATCAACTAATCATTATTTCTACTTCCGAACATCCCTGTATCAATAAATATCAATTACGGAATCCTCCAAACCTTTAAATTCCCCTCCTTCAACTTTGATTCTGAT
>NC_018946.1:1919-20965 GCF_000304475.1 Kazachstania africana CBS 2517
TCTTTTTTCTACTGTCACAGTCTCTATACTTATCATTTCTATCTACCTTCTTAAATACTCAAATAAATCAACTTTATCAATCATAAACTGAAACAGGAATAACTTTACTTGACTTATATATAATTGATAAATGAACTCAAATGTCATTAATAATCATCTCTGACACTTCGGAAACTAACCATCCCATAAGCAATATCCTCATCGATAGATATCAACTAATCATTATTTCTACTTCCGAACATCCCTGTATCAATAAATATCAATTACGGAATCCTCCAAACCTTTAAATTCCCCTCCTTCAACTTTGATTCTGATTAAATCACAAATTCAGAGAAAACCATCTGTCAATATCTATCGCCAACGACATTCCGTTAAATTTATTATTGAACTCTTTTCCTTCTGATATTCAACTTGATAGAACCTCTATCATTCTGAACATTTCAACAATTTCTTCATTATCAAAACCCTCTGTCCCATTTTTATCTACTCACTTTACCCATTCGTAAATGAATGAATTCTTCGAACAACTTTGAACAGGCCACTTATGAACTCCGAATATTCTTATCATAACACAACACATCTACCAGAAACTCACGCTGTCATTCTTGTCAAATACCCTTTTCAATCGAACAGGATACAACAGGAGATCACCACTATTTTAACAAAAGAAACATTTTAATAAACCTAGCCTATCCACTCCAAGATGACAGATCTCAATCCTATTGACAACCAGTTTCTCTAATATATTCCCTCATATCATACAATGACATGACGCTAATATGACTTGAAATTATTTCGACGTTTCTAATTTACAGATATGACACATACGTCAACTCATTCTATATCGGATATATCTAACTAACTCACCATCAATTCAGAATATCTTTATCATTGATGGATATGAACATAATTAATCTGGAGACTCTTCGTTAACAACTTCTGAAAGAACACTTTCAAAATCTGAGAACATTAATCGTAAATATTTCCCTATATCTTTAATCTTAGTAACATTCGTTCAGACATTAACAGCGAATAAATCACTTCATTCAACATTAAATATATTTTACTAATCCACCATCTATTTGGAATAACCTTATCATTGATTAATATGAATATAATTACTTGGGGAAGCCAACTATTATCTCCAACAACATAACTTCTGAAATGAGGTTTTCATAACTTGGACAGATGAATTTTAAATATTCTCCTTCTTATCAATAGAACCCTCTTTCAACAAACTTTCCCTCTCAGAAATGAATGTCATTGTACTATCGCGTGACACTCCACTTCACATCACTAATAGATAATACTCATTTAATCAATAGAGACTTGTACCAGTCACAATAAAAATAATCACTCCTTGACACCTAGGAAGGTCCTGGTAAATCCATGGATCATTTTCAATGGTAGAATTATCCAATATTCGAATACTCTATCGTCTAAATTTGGGACATCCATTCTATGCCAGTTTAACCACTTACTGTACTCATCTAATGACATAACATATTATGATCAAACTTTCCAATTTTCATCAACAACATTACTTCGAAAGAACAACGATATAACTTGGAACCACAGACTCAATAACTGTGATCTTGATATAATAAATTTACGAAAGCCTTTCTCTGTCATTCTTGTCATTCCCGTCAAATAACCCATATTTTATCTAACTGAAGAGAATATGAAGCTATTACTATTCATAACATGGGGAGAACGCCTTCGTATTTGACCTGTTTTACTCATCTCAAAGAATGATCGAGCTAAATTCTAATCACAGCCTTCACAGACATTCTGTCTAATTTCTTTCAATAACAATAACGATATCATCATTTAATTATGACATACACAACGTTCAACATTCTTATTCTCAAAACTAACATTAATATCACTTTCAAATCAATCTGTGACGTAACCCTATTATTGAACACACGATCGCATTCCACCAATGATAATTTACTAACTCAGCATCTAGTTGAAATAGCTTTATCTTTGATTGTCAGGGAACATAAATACTCGAAGAATTCAATTATTTTTCTAATAACATGATAACTTCTTAAATGACAGTCTCGAACCCTGGAAAGATGAACCTTAAACATATTTTTCATCACTAACGTCATTCATAATAAGCGTTCTGAAGACTTCACCAACAGGCAACGTTCATTCCAGCATCTTTTTTTTGAATAATAGGAATAGGCAATTCATCTTATCGTCTTCGTCCTTCCAGATACAAACGTTATCCAGCTTAATGAATACAAACCAGTGTCAACACTATCGTTGAGAATAAATACATCCATTCAATTCTAACCTATACTTTACGAAAGACTATTGAAAACCAGCCTCGTCAATGCGCAATCTCAAATTCTGATCAAGCCAAATACAGAGATCAATTACCAACGAAGCTTCATGGCTACTTCTTATCGACATCTCGTCACTATTTCAACATCATTACTCAATTGCCAAAAGACTTCCCTAGCACATATTCAAGAAATTGACTAAAAAACTTGATTTTGACTCCTCTAGATTTGACAATTTTGTGAACTACATCACCTAACACCAACGTTTTAGATCTGTGCATACTTATTGTACTAATATCATCAACTTTTTACTTTGAAATATTCCTAAGATCTCTGACATTGTCTTCTCGTTTTATCAATCCAAAAGGGCGCCATTATATAGGGATAATTGAAATCAGGGAAGTTCACCAACGTAACCACTTGCTACTAATACAGCTTATCTTTATCAAAAATCTGTCAATTCGCTATTTTGGGCCTCTCCATCCACTCTTCTTCCCCTTATCAAATTGATTGTACATTTGAGATCGATTGAATTGACGTCAAATCAGTGTAAACCGACTCTATAACCATGACTACTATCAAGTGACCATCAAAGAATATGAATACTCAACTCTTCAACAAACAGTCATGTCAATTAACACTTGAACATCTATTTCATAGCTTCTTCTGGTATTCAGATCTCGAGGGAATCTACCTGAATAATCGTACTGATCTTGATACTTCAGGCTTCATTTTAATGACAATTGATAATAATTATCTTAATCCTAATCTAATTCGCATTCGTATCTGTTACACTCGTCACTTCCCTCTTCTCATCTCTCTTCCTTGTTTCTCGAACTAGGAATGAATTAACTTTTTTTTTTTCAAATTTCGATCTTCGAGAAAAAGAGACTTGATATAATTAATACAAAGGGAGAAACATATTAATCAAGTGAGAAATACAGCCATGTACACATCCATCCGACAATTGGGATACTGGACAGCGTAACCACCCCAGTTCAACGGTTACAAAGCTCCAAACTACAGTCATCAACTTCAATTACACATATAAAATACACATCAAACTAAACATCTAACTCCCAAGAATCCCCCTCCACTTATGAAAACAGACACCTAACACCACCACATAGACTGGACATTTCCCCCTCCTGTACGGAACTATCTCCATCATGTCCGTAATAAACAAAGGAAATATTCTGTAAGGGCTCACACCGTCCACCTCAATGACCTTGTTTACAATGTCCACATCTAACTCTGCTTCAAATGCCGCCCACAACATCAAAACCAGCACTCTTTAATAACCCTAAACTATATCAACGTCTATTTTCAAGAACAAATCGCCTCAACTCTACATGGTCACATAGGTAACAACCTAAAACTACCAAAAACAACGGAAAGCTTCTTCATTGCAATTGACCTTACTCATAAGTTTTTTAACGAACAGAGGAAATATCCTGTAGTTCGAAACATTGTCAATCCTAAGGTCCTGTTCAATTATCTTCCTGTCAGCTTCAATCTCGAATATACACCAAAGTAACCACCATCAACTGCTCTACTTCTTTCCTTCAATATATTTAAAACATAATTCACCGTGTCACTCCCATAATAGTATTCCGCCAGTTCCTTCATCACTACCCTCTTGGGCTGCTCTAGAGTTTCTGGGTCTGTTATTGTTATGGTCTGTTCACCAAGAAGAGCGTCCCGGAACCCAGTATCGATAAATGATCTGTGACCCTCATACCAGCTTTCACCTGTTGTAATTCTCCCTTGAATAACTAGGTCCATAATATTCAGCTTTTTTCCTATTATTTCCTTCCACAGAAGCCTAAACACAACAATCAAATCAACATTCACCGGTATCAACTCCTCCACCAATGTAACCGACCAACTGTAAAATCTGCAAAATTTGACATACATTTTCTTCAATTCATTCATATTTCTCAGATGACGGACAACGAATGGATGGCCTTCTTCTATATTCAATTCTGCTTGCTGAGAGATAAAGTATCTGGTGTCGACAGCAGCAAACAGCATGAGAAGCTCAGGTACTAATGCACCGACAAATTTCCTCTTCACTGTTTGACATCTACAGTCGTACTTCCAAGTAAAACACTCCCCACACAGCGCCTCTGGCTTTTTCATTATCCATCTCAAAGCTTTTGGTGGATAAATTTCAGAAAGCATGTTTTTCATTTCCTCATTCCAGCAAACCCTACAACGGCACCCAGGGATCTTCTACTGTCCGGTAATGCCCTCAGTATCCTCATTAGATGGCCCCTATCGTCATTGTCTTCCCCCGTCTTATTACTTCGGTTGAACTTGTATACTCGATTTTGATTAATTACTCTTGTCACTTCTGTGGAAATCTGGTTTTCTCTCTCCCTGCTCTGACCGCAGCATCTGGCATGGCCCTCGAATGGAAAGGCGTAGAAGGCAGCATCCTGGTTCGGGATATAAATATCCCGTTGAGATCCATGCACCAGACATGAGAAGTTTTGTCATCTTATTGATGAGTTTGATTACCTTTGTTCTGATCTCAGCTACAACGGCATCTTCCGGCCTCCCCCATTTCAAATAATGTGGAGCAGCATGGCATTGACGGCAGAATTTTCAATACACTATTTGTCATTGGATCTTCCTGCATAAGGTCAATGTTATTATTACCTAGAACGGTCATATAATCAGTTACAGGACTTCCGAAAGTAAACCATTCTCTCAAAGCTGTTTGACACGCATCAAATTCTATGTGAAGATCATTCTTAGTCGGTGAAATAAAATTTAGCGACAGAG
The DNA here is from genome assembly GCF_000304475.1 of Kazachstania africana CBS 2517. Classification (NCBI taxonomy): domain Eukaryota; kingdom Fungi; phylum Ascomycota; class Saccharomycetes; order Saccharomycetales; family Saccharomycetaceae; genus Kazachstania; species Kazachstania africana. The sequence continues at coordinate 7,004 of NC_018946.1, forward strand.
TCTTGGTACCCAAACTGACAGAGCCCTTTTCCAAATCTGTTGTGACAAAGTTACGGGCTGCCATGTCCTCCTCTTTCATGACTTTCGAGTATAACGTTTTGAACTATCCATAAAAGTGTGCTCCCATGTTGACATCATCTACAACCCTCTGTGATTCCTCCTCGTTGATCTCTGAAAAACCAAACACCTTGATAAACAATTTGATAGCATCCAGTATGTGTCTGTAGGCTCTAACATGGAGTCGTGGACAGGGTTGCCCATGTGATACCCGTTGGTTGAAGTTGAAGCAGCAGGAATGAACCCATCTCGTGAAATACTCGTGGCAACCCCCTTCGATCAATAATCATAAATTGTATCGTACTAAATAGAGACGCATTGCCCTTCATTTTCAAGATTGTTCAAAGCTTCTATTCTATGTTGTGGCAAAAAGTCCTTGTCTCTGAGAAATGATAATCTGTGCCCATTAATCGAAAAATAAAGAGGGTACGCCAACCGCCTTCCGTATTCTTCAACAGAGCGTTTAGTTGAATCCTTGATGAATGCATTTCTACCAACATGAAAGTCCCTGCCAAAGTATAGCTTCCCATTTCTTCTAGCATTGGCATAAGCTTCCTTTAAAATCTTTCTGTAAAATGCTCTCATTTCCTCTGCATTATATGACGTAATAATATCGTAGTCTTCTTCAGTAAAATTGAAGGAGCTGGTATCTATAATCGTCGAGCTGACTCTATTATCTCTTGTCTGTTCTACGCTGTCGAACACATCATTCATTTCGGGCATTTCTTCCTTCCTTGGATGTGTCCTTTTCAGGTAAATGTAGTTTCTTCCCTTTAAGGAGACACGATGGCATCTTTCCACAAATGTTCTTTTAAGTCTCCTTTTGTTTCTTGTACATAGCGTGCTTCCTTTATGGAGGATAGTGCCATCGTACATCTCACAGAATTGGTAAGCCTGATGGTCCACCAATTTTGCAGCTCCCCCAGAGATGTATTCAAAGATTACAGTTCCAGATCTGTCGATTACGTCATATTGTTGTAATACTTGTGCGTTTAATAGCTCTATCTTTGGCTTAGAAAGTCATCGATGTAACGACTGATTTTGCAATAATTTTACGATTTCTTTAATCAACAATCCATCCTTCCACAAGGGAAGGACGTGCGTTAATAGTAACTTTCATTGATTGACTCTCATATTTAGCTGTGCTTATTGTTACTTTTCTCGATAATGTTGATGAATGGAACAACTTCTTCAAGATCAGATCTTCGCTTTTATCTTTTTCGTAGAAAAAACAAAATTTTGTAGTGACGCGTCAGTAACAGTAGATCCGTGATATGTAGAGGATAAAGTCCTGATCTCTGCTCCATTCATAGGTGCAATCTGTGTTAGTACCAATAGAAGACGATGAACTAAAAAGTGCCACGTGAGTTCGCAGGAGAACAGAGGTCATGGCCAATCGCTCTTAACCAAGGCGATGGGACGCTAGAGTCTGGTGTAGCCTCGTCTATTAAAGACCATATTACGAGCTTTCCTTATATAAGAATCTAGAACCGTACTATTTAATTTTATACATACTTCATAAACATCTAAACTATAGCTTTATTTCAGTAAAACAAGTATAAACCGCCAAGAAGTACTTATTCAATGTATAGGTGCATGTTTTAATCAGAGTTTAAAAACGAAATAAAGCCTACGTACACAACCTATAATATCCAAAGGAAGGCACTTGCCATAGCCAACATCAACAAAGTAAAGATTAAACTGAGGAAAAAATCTTTCTTTCCTTTAAAGGTACCCAGCAATGTTTTAAAGCCTTTTTGCGGTGAAATTAATATCACAAATGTCATCCACGCACTGAAGATATACAATGTTAGAAATAAACAAACGAATGATTTGATAATCACGTTTCTAAGATCCTTGCGAGCGGCCAATTTTTCTTCGTACGAGGAAAATGACTTCATTCTAAAAATATTGGAATATATAAAGACAGTACCAAAGAAACAAGATATCAAAATTAGAATAACAGCTAATATAACCTGTTACTTTGTATAGAGAAATATACTTCAGACAGTTTGCCTTCTCTGTTATAAATGATTCCATAAAATGTTCAGTACTGATAACAGATTTATATATCTCAGTTGCCCACCTCCCCATTCGGTGTGTGCAATATTATTGGAACACTAAAATTGTGCGGATAAAGAAACTTTGGCTGCATGAAAAAAATCATCTGACTTTCTGAGCACCAGTGTAATTGAATGGTATTTTTCGACATGCATGATTATCACTTTCATTAGGAAGGCCAAGAAAGATTTCTATTATGTATGCATGTGCTTCTATTTTTGCAACCACATTTATTAAACCATAATAGTTTCAAAGATTAGCTTTGGCTGGACACATCCGCCGTACGCAACAATATGGCATGCTACTCTAGTACCAAGAAAAGAGGCAATAATAAATAACTTATATCGCGAAGAAGTGCAGTAGATAAATACGCCCATAAAGACTTTTTCATAAAGTTATTGAAGCTTAAAAGATTTTTCGGTAAAAATAAAAAAAAAGACTGTATGCTTGCATATTGTTATGAGTATTCGCAAAAATATTAAACTCTCATTGGAATTACTGAGCTTGAAATCAACTACGGAAAAAGACACAACATTCGTAGGGCTATTGTCTCAACGGTTGCTACTCTTTTCAGTCGATGTGATAAATCACTTCAATAATGAAGCCTAAGCAACAAAACAAACAATTCTACATGTTGCTTTCGCGGGATGTATCCACGAACTAACTGTTTTCGCACATTTTTATCGTTAGCATCGATTACAAAAGAAATTGAAAATTCATAAAATATTGTTATATAAATCCTCTGTATTATTAACTTTGAGGCATGCTACCGCTTAATGTAATTTGAATATTTTTTTAGAGATTCAAACAAGAAATACATTCTGAAATCCAAGATTCTATAACTATCCAGTATGTTTACAAAAGTCCGAACTTACATCATCCCTATTTGTATCACTTTATGTTTACTTCAATCAATAACATTGGTAGATACTCTTGTATCCGCTTCTGGTGTAGCTACACCTGATGAATATATTGAGCTTGCAAAAAGAAGTATCAAAAATGCTTCCCTCGGGGCAGGATTGGGCATCTCTGGTGCGCTAGCTGGTGTTGCTGGTTATTTTACCAAAACTATCTGCGCTGCAGGTGGTGCCATGGCAACTGTTTTCGGGACATTGGAAGGAAAGTTGGCCTGTGCTGCTTCTGCTGCTGTCTTCTTGGTACTCAGTGCTGTTACTGGTGCCTTGGCTGCTGGAGATACTACTGCCATTACAAAACGTGATTTATCATCAAGTATCTATACTGGATATCTTTATCACAATTTAACGGGTATTCATTATAGCTTAAATTCAGCCCCAATCGAGTTGACTCCTTACTACAATGATGTGGTATCCGTATTGATCGAGAAGGCAAATATTACCAATGTAAAAGTCGCTGACCATATTGCTGCTAACAACGAAACTTTGAATATTAAGCGTGATGAATCCATTCTAATTCACTCACTACACTTTGAACACAATGGCTATAAAATGCATGGTTTCCATTTTGATAACACTATTGAGTCTTACCTGGAAGCATTTGTCTCATATAATGAAAACAGCACGGAAAGCTTGCAAAAGCGTGGGACAGCAACTCTTGATTGGGCCTCTTTTACAGAGGCTTGGTCTGATACGCAACAAGAAGAAGAAGCTAGTGGAAATGCATCTGAAGAAATTGATAATGGTTGGGAAGATTGGGACTTCGCAAAATGGATTGAACACGATACCGGTAATAAATACTGCCTAGGTGTTGAATGGACGTCCGACAGATCCGAATTTATGGCGGGAGAATTGTACTTCAACGCATACGGTGGTGTGGATGGAGAATGCTGGGACATATTGGAGTAATTTTATTAGTTCATTCATATGTGCTTTATTTTTCTAACTTCTTTGATTTTTTTAATTTTTTCTCAATTCTATTCTAATGAGTGACTAGCTATATAGTCAATCATATATGTTGTTGGCAAAATGTAGAGTTTTTTTTTTCAATTACTAGTAATGCCTTTGGCTTAAGTATAGTTATTTCCTCTGATATAAAACGTTAGTTACAGTCGCAGGCAGCAACGTTATCACTTATCCTTGAAACGCAAGATAGTTTACTGAAGACCACTGTTCTCCGAAGCAAGCTCAGGCTACTTCATAGCAGCGATTTGGATAACGACTTATCTGGTAGGCGTATTTCTAAATTGAAAGGGTCTCATGAGATACACATCTACCTGGACCACCATAATTTCAATTAGTTCCATGATAGGACTAGCTACAACTTTTTTATTTTAAATATTACGGAACACTCCAACACTTGGTTCTCAGACTGCGGGGGAGAGCGCTACAACACTGCAAAATTTAGTCCATTGGCATTTACAATTTTATGCTCCATCAGCCTTAATATATGTGTATGGCTATGAAACGTTATTCTTGGCCACTTAGATGTAACTCTTTGCTAAACTTGAATGGACATCGCCAGCAGAGAAGCAATTTTTTATAGTTACCATTTGAGCCTTTTTGTCACCGATTTCTACCAAACTGAATGCAATCGTCATAAAGTAGCAGGAGCAAAGTTGTGGCTTGTTGCATATGAGAGGGTTTGATAAAAGAGCTCCCAATTTGTTGGTGTATATCAACGTGAGCAAATTCTAGCAGATAAATGACTATGGTTTCATGCAGAAGACTTTAAGCTTTGCATCCTGATTTGCTTGCTAGGAATACTTAAAATATCAGCATGCATGAAGGAGAGTGGCATCTTTTTTGCTAAAACAGCTAAAGGGTTTGATCCATCATCAGAAAAATCGAAGAGTTTCAAAACTGGATGAAGAGCTCTTTCTTGCTCTATATCATCATTAAATTCTTCTAAATCTGGATTTTCCTCGAGGTTAGGATCAATTCTTCTCGAGTATATGTATTCTCTGGACCTCAAAGCAACACGATGGCATGACTCTGGTAAATGTTTTCTCAATTTGCTTTTTACTTCTTTTACATAATCTACTTCCTTGTAGAAAATACGGCCGTCCTTCATTTCACAAAGTTCATAGGGGCAATGATCTACCATTGCTTCAAGTTCCTTAGAGACGTAAGCAAAAGCGCTGTAGAAGATGCCTCGGTGAGGTCATAAGCTCGTAAAACTTGTTGATTTAAGACTTCTTTTTTTTCTCTTCAGAGAACGCTTGTGTGAGTCTTAATTTTTATCCCATAGGCATGTCAAATGATACGTCAATATGGCTTCTCTTAATTTTCTTTATTACTTTAGAGCTGAAGTTATAAATTGTCTCATTGCTAGCCTCCCGTTAAGCAGAAAATTTTCAGTAGTAAATATCTAGTGCATCTACTCAGATCTTCTCTACTTCAGATTCACGCATAACAAAAATAAGAAGTTCGACAATAGACTATTTATGATGGATCTGCCAGTGACGAGGAATTTATCTTGGTTTGTGTATATTTTACGTCCCGTTGAGATCCATACACTAGCCATGAGAAGTTTTGTCATCTTATTGATAAGTTTGATGACCTTTGTTCTGATCTCAGATACACAGGCATCTTCCGGCCTCCTCCATTTGAAATAATGTGGGGCAGCATGGCATTGCGATAATATTTTGAATATACTATTTGTCATGGGTCTTCCTGCATAAGCTCAAAGTTTTTATTACCTAGGACGGTCATATAAGCAGTTACAGGGCTGCCAAAAGTAAACCACACTCTCAAAGCTGTTTGACACGTATCGAATTCTATGTGAAGATCATTCTTAATCCGTGATATAAAATTTAGCGACAGAGTCTTGGTACCCAAACTGACAGAGCCCTTTTCCAAATCTGTTGTGACAAAGTTACGGGCTGCTATGACCTCCTCGTTCATGACTTTCGAGTATAACGTTCTGAAATATCCATAAAAATGTCTTCCCATGTTGACGTCATCTACAACCCTCTGGGATTCCTCCTCGTTAATTCCTGAAAAAACCGAACACCTTGATAAACAATTTGGTAGCATCCAGTATGTTTCTGTACGCTATAACATGGAGTCGTGGACAGAGATGCCCATATGACACCCATTCGTTGAAGTTGAAGCAGCAGGAATTAACCCATCTCGTGAAATACTCGTGGCAACCCCCTTCGGTCAATAAATCATAAATTTTATCGTAATAAATAGAGACGTATTGGTCTTCATTTTCAAGGTTGTTCAAGGCTTCAATTCTATGTTGTGGCAAAAATCTTTGTCTTTGAGAAATGATAATTTGTGTCCATTAATCAAAATATAAAGCGGGTAAGCCAACCGTCTTCCGTATTCTTCAACAGTTTGTTTAGTCAAATCCTTGATTAATGCATTACCAGTATAAAAGTTTAAGGTAGATATTCAATGTATAGCTGCTCACGCACTCCAGCGCCCATGTTATCGTACTACTCAAACCACTCTAACAAATAGAAATAGATCTCACTAAATGAATTTCAATGTATATAACAAATTTACGTAGCTTTGATGTATTAACGACTAAATGGAGTGAATAGTTAATAATCGATAATTCTCTCAGTTGCCAATTTATTTCTCGCAAATTGCTTCTATGCTACAGCTGGGCTACCAGGAAAAACAATCGAGCTCACCGAGGCTGCTGATGTGATCCAGGCTAATCCAATGCCACATGCATGTAGTTCGCCTTTAGCTTCGTTGGTAAAACCATTATGTGCCCACTCCCTGACAAATTCTGGACATTGAGAGGCGGTTAGGAAAACCGAAGCAATTCCTATACCAAAAATATTCCCTTCCCTCCACCTACCATCAAACTTTTCCATGAACAAGCTTGTATGGGTAACCTTCTTGCAGCAGGATATAGTGCTACAGTAGTCAGCAAGAATATCGAAAGGTAAATGCAATAACTTCTGATGAAAGCCATTTTTTGTTGTTTTGTCTTTTTGCCTCATTTATTTGAAGCGTTTTAAGGTTTCATTTAAGAAGATATTTTATAATCCCTATACTTTTTTTCATCATTCAAGCATGTTTTTCATAAATAGTTGGACTTCGCGACGCTTGCCCACAAAGCAGACGATAAATTCATATTATTTTGATAATATATCAGAAAAACAGCTGGAAGAGAGAAACTTCTGGCAAAAGTTGAGCTACCGTAAAACCGTAAATTGTCAATTGGGCTTTGGTATCTAATTCCAATATTTACTAAGCTGCCAAATTTTTTAGGAGCATTTCATCCTAGCCAGTTCTAACTTATGTTTATTTCTTAAAGCCATCGAGACAGACAATGGTTTTAGCGAGTATCTAGGGTAGGAATTCTTGACAAAATATTACCTTAAAACCTTACTTATTACAATATTGCAAACTAAGCAACACAAAAATCAAAATTGGAAGGCCAAGAAGAAGGAGAGTACATGAGTAACAATCCATTGCTTTACAGAAGTATATGACTTCTTTATCTGGCAACAACATATTGTTAAACTGGAAAAAGGTATTTACATATTCAGTTTGTATATACTCTGTTTCATGGGAAACTATGTTGCTATGCACCATAGCAACAGCTGGTTTCTAAATCTAAACTATTTTTTTATAGCAGGCTTTTTGATTTAATTAGAGTGCATAATTAATGTTGTATATCTAATCTTCAAAGTGCTCCGAAGACTCAATGAACTGTTTTGCGCACAGGAATTTTGGAGTAGCATATTGAAAGACGTCCGAAATCAAAACAATTAGTTGTTCAAAGGGTACCTTATAATGATTAATTAATTCACAGTCTTGGTAGACGCTTGCAGCAACTACTTTACTTTCGAAGCTATGATTTTTCCTTCATTTGTGAGATACTTCTAACATGCAGCAGGATTATGTAGTTTATATGGCAATGCTTTATATGGACTGGGCAGTTAGCTTGGGACTGTAATAAAAAATCTTACTGACAAAAGTAATTTAGTGGGCGTTTTTTATAATAGACCCGGAGGTCCCACGATCCGTGAACCTGGAAATGAGTTGACAAGTGAGGCTCCTTTACTGTTACCTTTCTTGAAATAGTCACCCTATTCTAATCATGAAGAAAAAAGTTTGCAAAATTCATATACTTGGGATTGACCAACATTCGTACGCCTTAGAATAACTTTACGAGACTTGAGGGAAGGAGGGGGAAGGTGGCGAAATTCTCAAAATGAATATAAGTAACTTCTTTCATTTCTAAAATATTATGAGCTACCGATTCTGCCCTATCTGACTGTAGAGAAATAAAAGGAAGACAAGCCTGTTTACTTTCTTACTGTTTTGAGCTGTTACATGTAATCTTGTAGGCGGATCAATTGCGCAGCTCTTATTTAAACAAATTACTGACAGAATTACAGTTTTAATTGCCTTTACGTTTGCCGGTAGTGAATATTTCGACAATTCTCTACGATATATATCTAGCTATACTCAAAAAGACGGATAGATTTGTTAATTAACGCCAAACCTAGTATAGCTATACTAACTACCGAGAAAATCCATTAATTCCATATACAGCCACATTGTGATGCTTGCAATATAACGAGAATTCACATCAGATTATTTCGTGAAAACTGGTATCAATGGTGGCAGTTTTTTTACTATGAAAATTCCTTGTTACCAACATAAAACGCTGAGAAAATAGTCAAGGATGGCCTACCAGAGATATTAACTTTGCAGCATATAGAATTATAACTCCTCTGAAAAACCTCCCGACTTCTTTTTCTATTATTTTATTGTGCATATATTCTCAAGCACCTTATCCTATGACTTGGAAATGCTGAACGATCTGTTAGACCAATTCTCATACCAGAGAAGTGTACGTAGATATCGGCAGATTGAAGTACCTGGGCTGAGATTATTGTAGAGTTTAGTTTTGCCAAGATCATTCACAGTGGACGTGATGCTTTGGCGACATTTCTGGCACACCGTAAAAGATATACCGTATACGAGCTTTACTGCTAGAATAGTCAGTTTGTGACTCTTCATTATACTATTAATTATGTTTCACTAACTCATTTAGCGCTCCTTCTCAGTATTCTGGATGATTGTAATTATGTCTTCAGAGTAATCTTGCAAGCAGCCATTATCGCTATAGTGTAATTGTAATATAAATAACGCCAGATTGTCAAAAGTCAATGCCGCGCAAGTATCTGTGTGCTATGGTAGATATTGCGGCCAAAGAATAGCGCTCCCTTTATACTGTGGGAGTTCTTGTACTTCATTCTAGATGCAATCTTTAAAGATGAGTTCAACATTACTAATAATATTAGGCCATAGTTGGAGACTCTTTGCTCTGTGAAGGAGGCAACATTGTGATCTCTCCAAAACTAAGAGGGAATTCCATGGTTGACCACAATATAAAAGGCAAATGTTGAACAATACTTGAAACAATCAACAATTCTGCTGTAGTACTCACTGGCCTGCTTATGGAAGAGGTATTGTCAGGACAGATATGGTTCAGCGATAAAAGGTAGGTATGTAGCGATAAAATAATGTTCTGTACTATATTTCATTTCTACTATAAGGAAAACTGGAAGTAATATTCTTTTAAGAATTTTTTGATGTCTATCTATTCATTATCTTCTAAGAAGAGATTTAACTCTTTTTACATATTGATTCACTCTTTTTTACTAGTTGCATTCATTATTATTTCTTGCGTTAATAAAGAAGTCATGAATAATTGATTTTGTAATTGGTGAGAGCTAGGTTATCGCTTCCTATTCATTTGTACTGTACATCGAAGCCTGGTTAACCTTCAACGATAATGAATACTAGGACCCAAAGAGGTTTATATAGCATGTGTAAGGGTATCATTGAAGCTCAAGTCTACGTTTCCACGTAGATTATGGGCCTTCGCACGTGGAAGGTATGATTAATTCACACAAAAAAGCAACTTGTTAGCGAAAAGCTCATTTGATTGCATCTTCAGCACTGTTTTTCTCATGCTTATAGTGGAATGACGTCGGCACATTCTTTTTTTCTTTTGATAATTAAACGCAGTTACTCGAGCAGTCCAATAACAGCTTTTCTGTACCTCATACAAACATTATTTAATTCCAATTCAGAATATTGCTTGTTTGGTGGCATTCGTATGTCAATCGTCGTATTTGGAGGTTGATGGCAATTCCCAAATGGTCATATTTTCGGTTAGTGGCATTTATTTTTTCGTTGTCATTCCAAGACTAGGTCGACAGCCATAACTATACTTTACGTTCTGCGAAGCAAAAGAATCTTCTTAGTATCGTAATAATTACAGGTAACGCTAATTCCCAATAAGTTAATTATGCTATGCTTTGAGGTTCGGGGTTAGGAGATATAGTACCAATTTTTTGTGGCAGCAGACATATTTTTTCCGCGGTTGAAAAAAATAATTTCATAGCAAACCGACCGAAAGCACGGATTTCAAAATGGTCGCCAACCAAATGGCATTCTTTTGATAGGAGCTCTCCGAGCAAAAACTTCCATTTTCAGTCCAAGAAAAGAAGGCCCTTTCAGGGGAGACAACTTAAAAACCCTCAGCGAAAATGTGCAAGTCTTGGCATTTCGCGAATTCGATGATTTCCAAATATTTGGAAATGAAAACAATCATAAAAAACTGCTCCCTTGAGGATAGAAATAGTATGTTTTAGACCTTCAAAAGAAAAATATATGACCTATATGGATTTTCGAGATCAAAATGTGCTCTTTTTCCTGGAGTAGGATGTGTACTTGCGCCATCTAGTTACGCCAGATATGTAACAGGGCTCCATTACTGATAGAACAACAGCCAAAGTTAATGAAGTATCTTGCTGGTGAGTTATCAATTTTTCATATGCATAAAAGTTACATCTTTCCTCAAGTGCTTGTGCTTAGCGTTCGATGAGCTTCGTATAATTGCAAATACTCTATAATTCTGCGACTGAGTATTTCGCCTGAGTACTTTTTTCAGAAAACTGTAGTACTAGCTTAAAGATCTAAGCATAGTCGTACAAAAAAAATCCACCCATAAGAAATGAGCTCGATCAAAGATATATACATTGCATGAGAGTCTTTTTATGCAGCAGGCCTACTGAACGTTTTCCATGTGCAATGATGTGCGAAATTGTGCTGCCCCATGTTACACCCTTATCTTATTATAGAGAGCTTCGTTTCTTTAGTTCACCAACTTCAAAAAATCTCATAAATGTCGAGCAGTGTTTTGTTTGCAACGCTGGTTTCCATTCCATATATAAGTGTCATGTTCCAATCTTGAAAAATATATTGCAATCCGTTCATTGTAACTTTCCTAATATTATGTGCAATAGTTAAATATTCAAGTGAAAAAAATTGACATCCTATCAATAAAACATGTCACTCAAAAAAACTACAAGATTTACCTTATTTTGGTATTGGCTAGTATTGCATCAACCCACCCCGTTGGGAGAAGATTATTCATCCGAGCCATCTCTTGGAAAAGGTGGGTTGTAGATGGAGCAATAGGACTATTTTTAGGTTTGGGGGCGACATCAACTTTACTGGTTGTCAATGATTGTCCCGCCTTTGTCAGGGATTTTGCACATGATGGTTTTACAAGCGACACTAAAGGAGATCTAATTGCTTGCGGAGTTGGGTTAATTGGGTTAGCTGCAGCATCAGCAGCAAGTTCTGCTGTTATTGCTGGTGGCGCAACTGCTGCATGGGCATATTTCTCGGGAAGTGGGTCTGCTAAGAGATATATGATCCCAGGAGATTTGGACTTTGGCCCTGGTACACTTTTAGCCAATAATACAGCTGCTGGTAGGGAGGTCTGGTATAATCACACACTAGAAGTTTATTCAGCGGTATCTGACGCCCTCAATGAGCACGGTTTGAGTTCTCTTCATGTGACAGCTCCACCAGCTGGTATTTACATCCAACACGAAGGCAATTGGGAACATCATGCGTATGCTTTACACATGGTCGGTTCAGACCATAACAAGTCGCGGTAATACATGCAGACGATCTTAGCACCGTTATGGCAGCTTATGCTGAGCATATGAAAACAGGCTCAACAGTTTCCACTGAAAATGTGAATAGCACCTTAACAAAACGGTCAACAACATACGAATGGGCCGTCATATGACCTTTGGGGTGTCAATGACGGGTATTGTGAAGATATCATACAGTGGGAAGAGTGGGTTACTTTTATCAACGATTATGATTTGGAGGATGATATAGGCATAATAGGACAGGTACAGCCTTGCACGACTCAAGGTTGTTATGGGTACTTGGAGAAATATTGTGCGACATGGGGCTTCTCCGAAACCCAAGGAGTTGACTCCGCCATGGTAGGAGAGATATACATGGATGCGTGGGGAGGAGTAGACTCGGAATGTTATGACGGATAATTTTTTCGAAATGCATAATTATCATTTGATAACATTGTCACAGTACCTTGGTAAATATGCTCCGCTGTCATTGTTCTCTGTTGTTGTTTTGTTGTCCAGACCATTTTAAATGTGCTTTATTTTTCATCATTTTGTATATCTATTATACACTTAAATAAAAGATCATAATCAAAGTTTTTACCTCCAATAGTATATGTATCGAATTTAGTGGAATATCAATCTTTGGCATGTAAGTTCTTCAATCCGACTAAATCATTCTTGGAATAAAGAATGTTACTAAGATTAGAAGGACGTTCCTTGATAGCATTTAATCCCTAGAACAGTATTTTGGAAATAGCGCGGCTTACAAAGATTATGTAGGCTTGTAGAAGACGTTCGTTTAACTTTACTTTTTCGTATTTGCTAAGTTTTGAAGGATATTGTTTTTGAAAGATTACAATAAATTTATTGACTAGCTCAATAGTTGTCACAACGCGTCTGCTCTGACAATCGGCATATAATAATTTACTTTTGTATTCCAAATTTCAAATTTCATTATGATAGGTAAAGCTCTATGTTTGTGGCCATTGTGCAGACATCTCAGTCTGCACTTTTTAAGCGATCTTCAAAATTTGTATATTCTAAAACGCTATCTGGAAACAGACTACTTATAACTTACCACACTCTGGTTCTGTTTCTACTACTATCCAGTTATGGATGTCCGATGTTCCTGCTTCTGTTTCCTAATCTTTTTCCCAACTATAATATAATAAAGTGAAACTGCATCTAAATATATTGTGTATATATGTCTACCATATCAAATCTCATTACTTTTCAACACAGTGCTCGCTTCCATAGAAAATTGTTTCGAGAGGTTAAAGTCAAGGGATTTGTTGAGCCGAAACTCAACAGTTCAATATTCCTTATGGGGATTTTTTTGCACTGTAGCATTGTGAGAGTTTTGTTCAATATTTATATTTATTGCTGAAAACTTGTATTCACTATATTTAGATTGTTATCGAGATCCTTTTACGACTAAAAGTTGAAACAAGGCACAGAAAATCATTTTCTATTTACAGAATTATTAATTCGAATGGAGAATGAACAACACTACCTTCCTGTTGAAGTTACTATCGCTTTCTCCAATACTTAATTTTTAATTTGGCTAACAAGAAAAAAGCTATTCAAAATGACTTAGTACAACAACAGCATCAGTTACAATCATCTCCGATTAAGGGCAGCTTTTGGAGCATGGCTTTCAAGTTTATAGCATCCCAAGGCAGGTATTCTGCAACTGTAATCCCAACAATAGTGCAATCTTTTTTAACTGATTGACCAGGTCTATGACATTCTGCATACTTAATTCGCCTTGAGCATACCCATACTTATCAGGTGCATCTGGACGTGAAAATAACAGTGAATGGAATTTGGCCTCATTCAATACATCCAGATCAATGTGGATTGCAAGTTTTTAATTTTTCTATCATGAATCCATTGGGGAACAGATTTGGCTCCGGCTTGAACTTCCTTTGCAGAGCATGTAGAAACGTTATACCTGGTTAAAAATTCTTCTTCATGGTCAAATGGATCGT